>NC_139707.1:49484562-49493902 GCF_964188405.1 Protomyctophum parallelum
GCAGCGCGCCACTGAGTGGCGCGCTGCTACGAGCTTGTAGGTCTGCTATTTTTGGAAAAATCGAAGAGCGACTGACATATAGACATGGCTTTTTACTCAGAAAACTTGTCATTTTTTTAGAATCTGATCTCAGGTCAGAATGGGTTAACCCATTCTGAACGGGAACCCATTTTGGTGTTAGCATTATGTTACGCTTTAGCTAATGAAAAATAGCAGATCTACAAGCTCATAGCGCGCCACCGAGTGGCGCGCTACGAGCTTGTAGGTCTGCTATTTTTTGAAAAATCGAAGAACGACTGACATTTTTTAGAATCTGATCTCAGTTCAGAATGGGTTATAATCAGACCAGTGTGTGTCCAGTGGAAACCTCGTATGAATCTGATCTCAGGTCAGAACGGGTTGAGTCAGATATTATAGGCCGAAAAGCCTGTATTTTGGCAAAGCAAACAAAACTAGCTATATATCTCGTGTTGTGTTTATAGCAGACTCCTCACTCAAATGTGCACTTGCAGTTTGGGCAACTCCAAAGCAAACTCCACATGATGCCCCGACATTTTATTTAACCTGCCATTGTCTAGTGTCGACCCCTTACCCCTGTGTGGGATGGTTAGACTGGCATAGTGTCGACCCCTTACCCCTGTGTGGGATCACTGGTTAGACTGGCATAGTGTCGACCCCTTACCCCTGTGTGGGATCACTGGTTAGACTGGCATAGTGTCGACCCCCTTACCCCTGTGTGGGATCACTGGTTAGACTGGCATAGTGTCGACCCCTTACCCCTGTGTGGGATCACTGGTTAGACTGGCATAGTGTCGACCCCCTTACCCCTGTGTGGGATCACTGGTTAGACTGGCATAGTGTCGACCCCTTACCCCTGTGTGGGATCACTGGTTAGACTGGCATTGTGTCGACCCCCTTACCCCTGTGTGGGATCATTGGTTAGACTGGCATAGTGTCGACCCCTTAACCCTGTGTGGGATCGCTGGTTAGACTGCCATAGTGTCGACCCCTTACCCCTGTGTGGGATCACGGGTTAGACTGGCATAGTGTCGACCCCCTTACCCCTGTGTGGGATCACTGGTTAGACTGGCATATTCACCGATAACGATATGACCCGATATAAATATGACAAATAAGGGCCGATCCCATACAGTATTGGGACATCTCTATACTTTGTATGTGGGTGGGTGACGTGACATGGTGTCCCTGGCTGTCCTTAGTGTCACTCATGTATAAATAAGAAATATATTTGTCAAAAACCTTCTGAATATTGTGCAGGACATTATGGTCCATGTGAACATACTCAAGATTAAAACATTTCATTCCTCATTTCTTCAGAATTGTCAACCAAACACAGCAAAACTCATATGGTGCGACTGTCCTGGCCTTGTTTCTCAAAGTAGGAACTTAAATAAAACTAAGGAAAGAAATGCTAAAATTATTTTAAAAAATCCATAAATATAATATAGATGTCTATTTGTGAGCCTAATCTTTTCAAAGTCCAAGCATAATGTTTTCAGTCATTTCTGATCAAAAATATTTTGTCCCCCAAACCAAAATCATATTGTGTGACACCATTTTGGGAAATTTCAACAGGCAATTGTTTACACACCCATTGGGATAGAGAGGTACTTCTTCAGTAAGGCTGTTCAGCACTTGCATTACAATGGCATGACAGGTGTCTGTGGTGAATTATCATTTTAACATTTTCATAAAATACGATCTTGTTGGAACGCTGACAAATGCGACTCTTCCAAGTGTCTGGGGTGTGTGACACCTTTTTCATTAAAAAAGCTTAAGGTATTAGATTTTTTGGTCATAATTACATGTAAATCTCTGTTGCTTTGTTATAGCTAGCATGTTGTTAGCATGCTAATGTGTAGCTAGTAGCCTCAAGGTTATGTTAAGTGCAGAAAACGTAATATGGTGTGACACTTTATCATAATGGTGTGACTGTTTTTCTGTCACGCCATATGACTTTTTTGTCACACCATATGATACAAACTGTAATTTCCTACAGATATAGCAATAAATAACAAAGTCCCATGTTTCTTTTGTCCATTTAAACATTTGTTTTAAACATTTTCACCTAAAATCTGCAACTATCCACAATAAATTGTGTTTAATTTCGTTTTATTCAGTCATTGCCATGTTATTCAATGTTAAAGCAATTTTCCTGTTGCTGTTTTCCTGAGTAATTGTTTAATCAATCTGTAAAGTTCAGTACTCACTAATAAGTAGGTTAAAACACAGTTTGCTTTGAAAAATGAAGATATGATCATACGGTGTGACACTAAATAATTTAGTGTGACGTTCCAAATAGTGAAAAAATCATACCTTTATTAATGATGAAACCATTAATGTTTATGGATTACATAGCAAATAGTCTAAGGAAGAGTCACAAATATTTGTGTAATTTTAGAGAAAGTTTTGTCACAATAAATGCAAAATATATTGAAAGACCGATAACATGGGCCTCACATTGAGTGTTGATTACGAAAATAATATACAGATTTAATACATTTTCACAAAACTATAGTGGATCACAGGTTAGTTATGATAAAGGACTTTGATAAAGTGAGCAACTTAAGAAAGTTGTACTCCATTTTCATTTATAAACAATTATTGTCATGTCACACCATATGACGATTTTAGGCACAAGTACAACAAAATGCTGAATAAATTCTGATTCCAATAAAATATCTAAAAACAAAATATGTTTCCATAAAGATGAGAGTGAGTAGAACAAAAGTAAATCATTTTTATTCCTGTTATTTAAAGGTTTTAACAAAACACTTTTTTTGGGGTGTCACGTCACTGACCCACGTATTTGATGTATCATCACATGCTTTTTTCATTCTCTGTTCTTGCTTACTGTAAGTCGCCCTAGATTAAGAGCGTCTGATGAATGCCTAAATTGTAAATTGTACACCCAGTGCACGTGTGCTCGCACATGCATGCAATGCATGCACCGCCGCAGGTTGTCGACTGACTGTGAATCATGTGCAGGGGCACACACAACACACACACACACACACACACACACACACACACACACACACGTTGTAGACAAACACATGCCGGATTACATTAGTCCTCTTCTGCTGAGCTGCTGGTCACCTCCCCCTCCCCCTCCCTCTCCCCCCCCCCTCCGCCCAGGGGGGGGGGGGGGGGGGGGGGGGGGTGACGTTAATAAGCAGAGTAGGCCAGCTCTTATAAGCCTCCAGGAAGGACACTTCTCTGGCTCAGGACACGTCCTGAGAGAGCAGCGCACACACACACACACACACAGTCACACACACACGCACACACACACACACAGTCACACACACACACACGTGCACGCACGCACGCACACGACCACACGACCTCGCATGTCTCTCTCGGTGACGTCTCCGGTCCGGTCAGACTCTTGAGAGGTATAAGGCCAGTGTATAAGGAAGTGTTATTTATATAGCAGCACTAATTCTGACACAGAGATCTGACAGTGCTTTTTGCATGCAGTATATTAAGATTAGAGAGGAGACATATCATGAAGCATTGAAATAAACAACAGGAAAAGTAGACAACAATCTATACAGTGAATCTCAAAGCCGGGCAGACGGCAGACAAAACAGACAAGTGAGGATTAAACCCATTCTGACCTGAGATCAGATTCATACGAGGTTTCCACTGGACACACACACTGGGTCTGATGAACCCATTCTGACCTGAGATCAGATTCTAAAAATGTCAGTCGCTCTTCGATTAAAAAAAAAATAGAGACCTACAAGCTCGTAGCGCGCCACTCGGTGGCGCGCTATGAGCTTGTAGATCTGCTATTTTTCAATAGCTGAAGCGTAACGTGATGCTAACACCAAATGGGTTCCCGTTCAGAATGCGTAAAAGACAAAAATCACACCTGTGAAGAGAGAGGCGCTAATATATTAAAGTCTAACTCATGTTGCTATATGATTAGGGTGATGTAATGATGCTGTCAAAACAAACATTAATTTCTCTCATTGTCAATGGCATTTTTAAAAACAAACATTGGCCTAAACACAAACATTAAACCTGTATATAGGAGGGCTAGCGCCCTCAACAACATTAACCTGTCTATCAAGACTATCTCAGCCCTAGACTAGAGAAACAAGACTACCTCAGCCCTAAACTAGAGAAACAAGACTATATCTCAGCCCTAGACTAGAGAAACAAGACTACCTCAGCCCTAAACTAGAGAAACAAGACTATATCTCAGCCTTAGACTATAGAAACAAGACTATCTCAGCCTAACTAGAGAACAAGACTACCTCAGCCCTAGACTAGAGAAACAAGACTATCTCAGCCCTAAACTAGAGAAACAAGACTATATCTCAGCCCTAGACTAGAGAAACAAGACTATATCTCAGCCTAGACTAGAGAAACAAGACTATATCAGCCTTATACTAGAGAAACAAGACTATATCAGCCTTAGACTAGAGAAACAAGACTATATCAGCCTTAGACTAGAGAAACAAGACTATCTCAGCCTAAACTAGAGAAACAAGACTATCTCAGCCTAGACTAGAGAACAAGACTATCTCAGCCTTAACTAGAGAACAAGACTATCTCAGCCCTAGACTATAGAAACAAGACTACCTCAGCCTAGACTAGAGAAACAAGACTATCTCAGCCTTAGACTAGAGAACAAGACTATCTCAGCCCTAGACTAGAGAAACAAGACTATCTCAGCCTAGACTAGAGAAACAAGACTATCTCAGCCCTAGACTAGAGAAACAAGACTACCTCAGCCCTAGACTAGAGAAACAAACGACTATCTCAGCCCTAGACTAGAGAACAAGACTATCTCAGCCCTAGACTAGAGAAACAAGACTATCTCAGCCTAGACTAGAGAACAAGACTATATCTCAGCCCTAGACTATAGAAACAAGACTATCTCAGCCTAGACTAGAGAAACAAGACTACCTCAGCCCTAGACTAGAGAAACAAGACTATCTCAGCCTAGACTAGAGAAACAAGACTATCTCAGCCCTAAACTAGAGAAACAAGACTATTTCAGCCTTAGACTAGAGAAACAAGACTACCTCAGCCCTAAACTAGAGAAACAAGACTATCTCAGCCCTAAACTAGAGAAACAAGACTATCTCAGCCTAAACTAGAGAAACAAGACTATATCAGCCTTAGACTAGAGAAACAAGACTATCTCAGCCCTAAACTAGAGAAACAAGACTATATCTCAGTCCTAGACTAGAGAAACAAGACTATCTCAGCCCTAAACTAGAGAAACAAGACTATATCAGCCTAGACTAGAGAAACAAGACTATATCAGCCCTAGACTAGAGAAACAAGACTACCTCAGCCCTAGACTAGAGAAACAAGACTATCTCAGCCCTAGACTAGAGAAACAAGACTATATCTCAGCCCTAGACTAGAGAAACAAGACTATATCAGCCTTAGACTAGAGAAACAAGACTATATCAGCCTTAGACTATAGAAACAAGACTATCTCAGCCCTAAACTAGAGAAACAAGACTATCTCAGCCCTAGACTAGAGAAACAAGACTATCTCAGCCTAAACTAGAGAAACAAGACTATCTCAGCCCTAAACTAGAGAAACAAGACTATCTCAGCCCTAAACTAGAGAAACAAGACTATCTCAGCCCTAGACTAGAGAAACAAGACTATCTCAGCCCTAAACTAGAGAACAAGACTATCTCAGCCCTAGACTAGAGAACAAGACTATATCAGCCCTAGACTAGAGAAACAAGACTATCTCAGCCCTAGACTATAGAAACAAGACTATATCAGCCTTAGACTAGAGAAACAAGACTATTCAGCCCTAAACTAGAGAAACAAGACTATATCAGCCTTAGACTAGAGAAACAAGACTATATCAGCCCTAGACTATAGAAACAAGACTATATCAGCCTTAGACTACAGAAACAAGACTATCTCAGCCCTAAACTAGAGAAACAAGATTTCCATCTTGAGTTTATTTTACAAACGAGGAACAAATGAGTCCAAACGCCGCCGCAGTGAATTAATGATGACTTGGCTCAGCTGGGCAGGAAGTGGACATCAGAACGGGTGAGGGAGAGAGAAAGAGAGGAAGCGGCGTGTAAAAGGAGTCGTCGCGCACACACACACGCACACGCACACGCACACGCACACACACACACGCACACGCACACACACTCCTCCAGAGCACACACACACACATCAGCCCGGAGAGAAGTGTGGAACGTAACCAAGTACTTGTGCTTAAGTACAGTACAACTTATCAAGTACAGTTTTGAGCTATTTTACTCAAGTGGTCAGATTTTCTGTACTTGGTCTCAACCTCTCACTCCAATTTAAAGTACTTCACAGGATACATTATTATAGCAAAGCCAGGCTATGGAGAATATACCCAGATCTCTGTGACTCTGCGATGGATGCTCTCAGGCAGGCAGACAGGCAGCAGCAGATCTGACTCCTGTGTTTTGGTCAAACCAAATAGAAGTAGAAGAGAAGTAGAGGCTATATCACTTTTTCGGTTCTGCACCGCTTACTGGAGAAGTATATCACTATATGTCGCAGTGTTGTTTTCGTCGACTAAAACTAAGGCGAAAAATGTTCGTCGACTACCTTTTTTCACTGACTAAAACTAAATGGAAACTAAATAAAAAGGAATCTATGATGACTAAAACTAAGACTAAATATACTGACAATTTCGTCAACAAATAAAAACTAGACTAAAATGTTAGTAAGTTACTAGTGGACAAGAGATCCAGTTTTATGCTGGGTTGCATGCTGAAAATAGCGTTGTGAGATTGTAGATATGCTATTTTCAGCATGCAACCAAAGTGTAAAATATGTCATTACAACGACATCAAGGCCTGTCAAAACACATTTTAGTCGACTAAATCAACTGTATATTTAGTCGACTAAAATCGTATGACATTTAGTCGACTAAAACTAGACTAAACACATTCCAGGTGACTAAAATGTGACTAAAACTAAGTGAAAACTATTCAAGAGACTACGACTAAAACTAAAATAGAAATTTGCTGCCAAAAACAACACTGCCTCTTCTTTCTGCCGGCCGGGTGCACAGTGAAGTGCGTTCACTCGAACCCTTATGAAATGATAACGTCAGCGTTATAGAATAGAATACACCCAGATCTCTGTGTCTCTGCGATAGATGCTCTTAGGCAGCAGCAGATCTGACTCCTGTGTTCTGGTCCTGCCCAAAAGCCTGCTGGACTACTGGAGAAATGTCTTTATTGTTATCTGGCATTGTAGGGCATTGTAGGGCGGCTGTGGCTCAGGAGGTAGAGCAGGTCGTTCCCTGGGTCGGCGGTTCGAATCCCGGCTCCTCCTCCTGTCTACATGTCAAAGTGTCCTTGGGCAAAGACACTGAACCCTACATTTCCTCCAGTGAGTCGGTCGGTGTGAGCTCGCCACCGTCGGTGTGTGAATGTGGGAAGTGAGGACGCCGCTTCACCTCCCAATGTATGAATGAATGAACCTTCACCTCCCAATGTATGAATGAATGAACCTTCACCTCCAAACGTATGAATGAATGAACCTTCACCTCCCAATGTATGAATGAATGAACCTTCACCTCCCAATGTATGAATGAATGAACCTTCACCTCCCAATGTATGAATGAATGAACCTTCACCTCCCAATGTATGAATGAATGAACCTTCACCTCCCAATGTATGAATGAATGGACCTTCACCTCCCAATGTATGAATGAATGAACCTTCACCTCCCAATGTATGAATGAATGAACCTTCACCTCCCAACGTATGAATGAACGAACCTTCCCCTCCCAATGTATGAATGAATGAACCTTCACCTCCCAATGTATGAATGAATGAACCTTCACCTCCCAATGTATGAATGAATGAACCTTCACCTCCCAACGTATGAATGAATGAACCTTCACCTCCCAATGTATGAATGAATGAACCTTCACCTCCCAATGTATGAATGAATGAACCTTCACCTCCCAATGTATGAATGAATGAACCTTCACCTCCCAACGTATGAATGAATGAACCTTCACCTCCCAATGTATGAATGAATGAACCTTCACCTCCCAATGTATGAATGAATGAACCTTCACCTCCCAATGTATGAATGAATGAATGAATGAACCTTCACCTCCACCTCCCAATGTATGAATGAATGAACCTTCACCTCCCAATGTATGAATGAATGAACCTAAACCTCCCAACGTATGAACGAATGAACCTTCACCTCCCAATGTATGAATGAATGAACCTTCACCTCCCAATGTATGAATGAACCTTCACCTCCCAATGTATGAATGAATGAACCTTCACCTCCCAATGTATGAATGAATGAACCTTCACCTCCCAACGTATGAACGAATGAACCTTCACCTCCCAATGTATGAATGAATGAACCTTCACCTCCCAATGTATGAATGAATGAACCTTCACCTCCCAATGTATGAACGAATGAACCTTCACCTCCCAATGTATGAATGAATGAACCTTCACCTCCCAATGTATGAATGAATGAACCTTCACCTCCCAATGTATGAATGAATGAACCTTCACCTCCCAACGTATGAACGAATGAACCTTCACCTCCCAATGTATGAATGAATGAACCTTCACCTCCCAACGTATGAATGAACCTTCACCTCCCAATGTATGAATGAATGAACCTTCACCTCCCAATGTATGAATGAATGAACCTTCACCTCCCAATGTATGAATGAATGAACCTTCACCTCCCAATGTATGAATGAATGAACCTTCACCTCCCAATGTATGAATGAATGAACCTTCACCTCCCAATGTATGAATGAATGAACCATTGTAAAGCTGCTTTGAGCACTCAGAAAAGCGCTATAAAAATGCAATTCAATTCATTATTGCTATTTTCGGTGTCCCTCTAAAGAGGAAGCCAGACTGAACAATAGACCAAAACATATATACTTTATTAATCTCTCGCCGTCATATTCTA
Source organism: Protomyctophum parallelum (assembly GCF_964188405.1). Taxonomy (NCBI): domain Eukaryota; kingdom Metazoa; phylum Chordata; class Actinopteri; order Myctophiformes; family Myctophidae; genus Protomyctophum; species Protomyctophum parallelum. The sequence goes on from NC_139707.1 coordinate 49,493,530, forward strand.
CTGCTATGGAAAAGCCATCTACTGTACTTCAAACACATCCTGGTTTATACGGGACTTAACGTCATTTTCTGAAACTAGAAAAAGATTACATTTTCTGTTGGCGGTTTTGCTGTCCTCTGTTGAAAACTTGTATAACCCATTCTGACCTGAGATCAGATTCATACGAGGTTTCCACTGGACACACACTGGTCTGATGAACCCATTCTGACCTGAGATCAGATTCATACGAGGTTTCCACTGGACACACACACACACTGGTCTGATGAACCCATTCTGACCTGAGATCAGATTCATACAAGGTTTCCACTGGACACACACACTGGTCTGATGAGCCCATTCTGACCTGAGATCAGATTCATACGAGGTTTCCACT